>NC_092225.1:96414423-96424423 GCF_036320965.1 Panulirus ornatus
TAAGGGGACACAAAAAAGGGAAAATCGGGGAAAATGTTTTTGGTGTTTATTTGTAAAAGCCTTGGGATGGGAAAAGGGTGCCTTCAAACTACCACGCTTCCTCCTTAAAAATAAAAAAAATATAAAAATAATAAAAAAAAAATAATTAAAATAATAATAATACATGACAGCTAGAGGGGTAAATGGAACAATGTGGCCTTTTTTGTCTTTTTCCCAGCGCTACTCGCACCGGGGGGGGGGGGATGGAACCCTGGGGTGGCGGGTGGCGAGGAATGAATAAAAGGGAGCAGTATGAATTTTGCATGGGGTTTTATTGTGTGTGTATACTTCGCCACGTCAACAAAAAGCCTTACACTCTCACCACGTCAACAAGAACAGCCGACCTCTCTCACCACGTCAACAAAAGCTACACTCCTCACCACCGTCAACAAAAAGCCTACACTATCACAGCGTCAACAAGCAACCCAACTCTCTTCACCCGTCAACAAACCTGCCTACACTCTCACCACGTTACAAACAGCCTAAACTCCTCACCACGTCAACAAACAGCCTACACTTCACCATGTCAACAAAAAACAGCTACACTCTACCACGTCAACAAACAGCCTACACTCTCACCACGTCAACAAACAGCCTTACCTCTCACCACGTCAACAAACAGCCTACACTCTCTCACCACGTCAACAAACAGCTACACTCTCACCAGTCACAAACAGCCTACCACTCTCACCACGTCAACAAAAGCCTACACTCTCACCACGTCAACAAACAACCACACTCACTCACCATGTCAACAAACAGAGTACTCTCTAACCACGTCATCAAACAGCTTCACTCTCACCACGTCAACAAACAACCCACAACTACTCACCATATCAACAAACAGCCTACAACCTCTCACCACGTCACAAACAGCCTACACTTCTCACCACGTCAAAAACACATATACTCTCACCACGTCAACAAAAAGCTACCACTCTTCCACGTCATCAATAAAGCTACACTTCACCACGTCAACAACAGCCTACACTCTCACCACGTCAACAAACAGCCTACACTCTCGCCACGTCAACAAACAGCCTACCTCTCACACGTCAACAAACAGCCTACATCACCAATCGTCAACAAAAATCCCCACACTCACTCACCAGGTCAACAAACAAGCCTACACTCTCATCACGTCAACAAACAACATACACTCTCACACGTCAACAAACAGCTACACTTCACCAGTCAACAAACAGCCTACCTCTCACCATGTCTACAAACAGCTACACTCCACCACGTCAACAAACAGCCTACACTCTCGCCACGTCAACAAACAGCCTACACTCTCACCACGTCAACAAACAAGCTACACCCTCACCACGTAACAAAACAACCTACACTATCACACGTAACAAACAGCTACATCTCACATGTCAACAGCCTACACTCTCACCACAGTCAACAACAATCCTACACTTCACACCACGTCAACAAACAACCAACACTCACTCACCCGGTCACCAAACAGCCTATTACAATCACCACGTCAACAAACAACCCACACACTCACCATGTCAACATACAGCCTAACTCTTACCACGTCAACAATCAGGCCTACACTCTCACCACGTCAACAAACAGCCTACACTCTCACCACGTCAACAAACAGCCTAACAATCTCACACGTCAACAAACTGCACCTACACTCTCTCCACGTCATCAAACAGCCTACACTCTCGCACGTCACAAACAGCCTACACTCTACACGTCAACAAACAGCCTACACTCTAACCCACGTCTACAAACAGCCTACACTATCGCCCCGTCAAAACAAACAGCCTACACTCTCACCACGTCACAAACAGCCTACATTTCACCACGTCAACAAACAGCCTACATCTCCACGTCAGCAAAAAACCTGAACTCACAACTTCAACCAAAACAACTACACTCACCAAAGTCAAACAAGCATGACCTATCAGTCAACAAACAACCTACACTCACACGTCAACAGACACAAACTCAACACGTCAAAACAACAACTTACACTCTTCACATGTCAACCAACAACATACACTCAACACGTCAAAAAACAACTTACTCTCTTCCACGCGTCAACACTTACCTCACTATGTCAATAAACAACTTACACTCTCACCACGTCAACAAACTAACTCATCACGTCAGTAAACAACCTACACTATCACCGTCAACAAACACCTAACTTCCACTCGGTAAAACAAACTACATTCCTCACCACGTCAGTTAAATACCTTACACTTCCTCCACGTCAACAAACAGCCTACACTCTACCACGTCAACAACAACCTACACTCTCACCGGTCGTCAGTAAACACCTACACTCACCACATCAACAAACAAACTCATACACGTTGTTTACACATATCCCTCTCGTTAAACGTAAAAAACATTTGTTTGGCAGGGCTTGGGGAAAAAAAAGAAAGGAAGAAAAACATTCTCTATATGATCAGGTCTATGGACAGCCTTTCAAAGGTTTGATTCATGACTGGTGTGTGGGCGGGGGGGGGGGGGGAGGCACGGTGCCAGGGGAGGTGTAGGGGAGGCACAGACACAGGGGAGGTGTAGGGGAAGGCACAGTGTACACAGGGGCGGTGTAGGGGAGGCACAGTGGACACAGGGGAGGTGTAATGAAGGCACACAGTGACACAGGCTGAGGTGTTGTAGGGAGCACAGTGACACAGGGGAGTGTAGGGGAGGCTCAGTGGACACAGGGTGAGGTGTAGGAGAGGCACAGTGTGATACAGGGGGAGGTGTAGGGGAGGCACAGTGAAACATAGGAGGTGTAGGGGAGGACACAGTGACACAGGGGCGGTTAGGGGAGCTCAGTGACACAGGGGAGGTGTAGGGGAAGAACAGGGACACAGGGGAGGTGTAGTGGAGGCACAGTGACACAGGGGAGGTGTAGGGCTGCACAGTGACACAGGGGGAGGTGGCTAGGGGAGGCACAGTGACACAGGGGAGGTGTAGGGGGAGGCAGCACAGTGACAGGGGAGGTGTAGGGGAGGCAACAGTGACACAGGGGGAGGAGGTGTTAGGGGTAGGCCACAGTGACACAAGGGGAGGTGAGGGGGGCACAGTGACACGGGGAGGTGTAGGGGAGGCGGCACGTGACACAGGGGAGGTGAAGGGGAGGCCAGTGACACAGGGGAGGTATAGGGGAGGCACAGTGACACAGGGGAGGTGTAGGGGAGGCACAGAGACACAGCGGTAGGTGTAGGGGGAGGCGAGGCGCCAACGAGGTGAGGGGAGGATAATAAAATACAAATTCTAAAATAACGAAAAAAGAAAATAAATCAAACGCTTTAGTGTCCATGGGAGAGGCACACATAAGTCAAACGCCATCATTGTGGCGTGGATAACCGATGATGAAACATGACATGAGATTTAAAGGACACTTGTGAAATCTGGGGTACACACACACAAAACACACCTCACACACACACCAACACACACTCTCTCTCTCTCTTCTCTCTCACACAAATACAAACACAACACATCACTCGCACATACACACACTCACTCATACACACACACAAACACACACACACACACCACTCTCTCTCTCACACACACACAAACAACACACAACAAACACACACACACACACACACTCTCTCTCTCTCTCTCACACACACTCACACAACACACACGCACTCACTCACAACACTCTCTCTCACACCACACACACACACTCTCACACACACTCACACACACACACATTCACGCACACACACACACACACACCACACACACACCACACAACACACCACTCACTCACTCACACACACAACAAACACACACACACACACACACACACACACACACACACAAACACACACTTCTTCTCTCTCACACACACTCACACACGCACCACACACACTCACACCTCCTCTCAAACACACACCACACACACACACACACACACACACACACACACACACACACACACACACTTCACACACGCGCACACACTCACACACACACACACACCACACACACACAACACACACACACACACTACTCTCTCTACACACACACACACACCACACACTCAAAAACACAGGACACCACACACAAACCACCACACACACGCACACACACTACTACACAAAACACACACATTATGCTGTAGTTATTGGAGGACAGGAAAACTGGGGGTGTGGTGGGGTGTGGGGGTGAAAACTGTGGGGCGGTGGTGGGTGTGGGTGTTGTTCTGTCTTACGTGAGAGGACCAGACGGAGGATATCAGCGTGGCAGGCAAACTTATTTTATTTATAAGGGGGACCCTGTCCCCTGTGGAGACCCTGCACTCTGCCTGTTGCTTGGGCCGCCCCCCTGTGAGACCAACTCTGTGAGATGCTGTGAGTGCCCTTCCTTGAAGCTCTGACACCCCCTCTGCCCCCTCCTCCCCTGATACCCTGCCCCCTGTACCCTTGACCCCTGTGACCCCCCTGCCCTGCATCTCACCTCTCTCCGCCCCACTGACCCTGCTACTCCTGCTCCATCCTCCCTTGACCACCACTGTGCACTGCTCTGCTGCTGTGATTTTCTAGCCTCTGAGGACTGAGCTGCCCCTCTGACTGACCTTGCTCTCCGGCTTTGTCGCCTTGAGTATGAACTATTCTGCACTCCCTCTGGTTGCTCCCTCGAGAGTGTTCCTATTCCCCTGTGCTCTGAGGCCCCTTGCACGCAGAGCCCCCGCCTTGACTGCTGTGCCATGTTCCTTGATCCTTGCCCTGACCCTCGCTCTCGCCTGCTGACTGTCCCTGATTGAGTCCTCCCTCCCCTGAGATGACCCCCCCCCCTCCCCTGTCCATTGAGCTGACCCTGATGATCCTGCTGACTGTCCTCCTGCCGGGCCCGGAACCATCTCGCTGATGCTGAGCCCCTGACTGCTGTGCTGACTGACTCTAACCTCTGTCTCCTTCTCTCCCCCCCGCTTTTTCCTCTGACAACATGACCGAGGCCGCCCACTTTGAAACTGCACCTGGCCCCCTGAGAACTTTGAGTTTCCCCCTGCCTTTGCTCTTTGCGCCTGTGCTTGACTCCCATCGACCCTCCCTCACTGCTGCCTGCATCACTCTGCCTGCTGACCCTGAATGAGGCCCCCTGCCTGCCTGATGAGCTGCTGCTGCCCGCATCTTGAGCCTGCCCCCCTCATGCTGCTCCCATTGCCCACAGCACCCCACTGCCTGTGCCTGCTGACTGATCCCTGACTCTGACCCTGAGTGCTCGATCTCTGAGACTCCCCCTGTCCCTGGATGAGCCCTGTGCCTGCATAGTCTGAGACCAACTGGATCATTTAAGAGTTAAAACAGAGAAGGGGGGATCATTTCAGAGTTAAAAAATAGAAGAAAAAGAAAAAAAAAAAAAATACGGCAGAGGCCTCTGCTCTTGTTGTGTAGTACAGTACTACAAGCGCTGATCACACACTGGCTTTCCTAACGACCCTCGAAGCACTTGAGAGGGACGACAACCCCCCCTACCCCCCCCCCCCCCCCCTCAAGCCTACAACCGTCAGATGTACAAGATGAATAACGCGAAGCTTCTACGAGCCATTTCTATATTCTATCCTTGGTGAAGATGAACTAGAAACATCAGTATATATAAACAGACAAGACCTCTTGTTTGCCCCGGGGGGGTGGGGGAGGTTTTAGATACATCAGTATATACATCAGTATATATAAACAGACAAGACCTCTTGTTTGCCCCGGGGGGGTGGGGGAGGTTTTAGAAACATCAGTATATACATCATATATATAAAACAGGTCAAGACCTCTTGTTTGCCCCGGGGGGGGGGGGGAGGTGTTAGAAACATCAGTATATACATCAGTATATATAAACAGACAAGACCTCTTGTTTGCCCCCCGGGGGGGGGGTGTATAAATAAGGCACCTAAAAACCACG
The DNA here is from genome assembly GCF_036320965.1 of Panulirus ornatus. Taxonomy (NCBI): domain Eukaryota; kingdom Metazoa; phylum Arthropoda; class Malacostraca; order Decapoda; family Palinuridae; genus Panulirus; species Panulirus ornatus. The sequence goes on from NC_092225.1 coordinate 96,420,361, forward strand.
TACACAGTAAACCTTACCCTCACACACACACACACATCACTACACCCACACCAGACACAATGTACACTCCTTAACACACCCTCCCTCTATATCTTCCCATTTCGAAACTACGCTCTCCCTTCTCCAACCCCGTTTTCTTTTCTCTCCAACCATCATAATGGGAGACACAAAAAGGTGAACATCGGAGGAAAATGTTTTTGGTGTTCATTTGTTAAAAAGCCTTGGGCGATGGGAAGTGATGCCTTCAATCGTACTCACGCTCTCCGTCCTATAATAATAATAATAATATAATAATAATAATAAAAATAATGAAAATAATAATAATACATGACAGCTAGAGACTAAGTGTGAACGAATGTGGCCTTTGTTGTCTTTTCCTTGCGCACCTCGCACACATGGGGGGAGGGGGATGGTATTCCATGTGTGGCGAGGTGGCGATGGGAATGAATAAAGGCAGACAGTATGAATTATGTACATGGGTATATATGTCAGTGTGTGTATATATATGTATACATTGAGATGTATAGGTATGTAAATGTGTATGTGGGTGGGTTGGGCCATTCTTTCGTCTGTTTCCTTGCGCTACCTCGCTAACGCGGGAGACAGCGACAAAGCAAAATAAATAAATAAATAAATAATAATAATAATAATAATAATAATAATAATAATAATAATAATAATAATAATAATAAAAATAATAATAACAATAATAATAATAATAATAATAATAATAATAATAATAATAATAACAATAATAATAATAAAATAATAATTATTATTATCATCATTATCACTATTATCATCATAATTATTATCATCATCATTAATATCTTCCCTTTTGTAAAAAAAAAAAAAGGCGTCAGGATCAAACACTGGCCTTATTATTATCATAATCATCATTAACCTGGTTAATTATCCTCATTACGAACGACTATACTATTATCAACATAACCCCGGGTATAGCTGTAACCCAGTACAAGCACCTGGGCCTAGCCCCCGGGTATAGCTATATCCCAGCACAAGTGCCTGGGCCTAGCCCCCGGGTATAGCTATATCCCAGCACAAGCACCTGGGCCTAGCCCCCGGGTATAGCTATAACCCAGTACAAGTGCCTGGGCCCAGCCCCCGGGTATAGCTATATCCCAGCACAAGTGCCTGGGCCTAGCCCCCGGGTATAGCTATAACCCAGTACAAGTGCCTGGGCCTAGCCCCCGGGTATAGCTATATCCCAGCACAAGTGCCTGGGCCTAGCCCCCGGATATAGCTATAACCACAGCGCACAACCGCCCGTAAGCAAAGTTGCTCCACACAGCGACATCCGGGATGCGCTGCCGCTAGCTAGCGAGCGAACACTGTAGCGCACTGACTCACGCCGACCACCGACCCCCTCCCACAACAACACAGCACGGGACCAGCGCTCGACCAGTCTGGGTTTACCGGGACACACTCACTTCCTTCTTCCTCATCGCGAAACTTATTCGCCAGAGTTTTCGGCAATCGCGGACCTCGGAGCTCAACACGCGAGTGACATGTTCCCCCTGAAACACCTATTAAGAAATATATTCATATACACAAAAGCCATATATCTATCTATCTATCTATCTATCTATATATATATATATATATATATATATATATATATATATATATATATATATATATACATATATATATAATTTTTTTTTTAAACTATTCGCCATTTTCCGCGTTAGCGAGGTAGCGTTAAGAACAGAGGACTGGGCCTTTTTTGGAATATCCTCACCTGGCCCCCTTCTCTGTTCCTTCTTTTGGAAAATTAAAAAAAAAAAACGAGAGGGGAGGATTTCCAGCCCCCCGCTCCCTCCCCTTTTAGTCACCTTCTACGACACGCAGGGAATACGTGGGAAGTATTCTTAATCCCCTATCCCCAGGGATAATATATATATATATATATATATATATATATATATATATATATATATATATATATATATATATATATATATATTTCATACTATTCGCCATTTCCCGCATTAGCGAGGTAGCGTTGAGAACAGAGGACTGGGCCCTTGAGGGAATATCCTCACCTGGCCCCCTTCTCTGTTCCCTCTTTTGGAAAATTAAAAAAAAAAGTGAGAGGGGAGGATTTCCAGCCCCCGCTCCCTCCCCTTTTAGTCGCCTTCTACGACACGCAGGGAATACGTGGGAAGTATTCTTTCTCCCCTATCCCCAGGGATAATATATATATATATATATATATATATATATATATATATATATATATATATATATATATATATATGTATATATTGGAAAGGATCACAATTTTGCGCGTGATCAAAATATTACTATGAGTCCACGGGGAAAATGAAACACGATAAGTTCCCAAGTGCACTTTCGTGTAACAATCACATCATATATATATATGTATATATATATATATATATATATATATATATATATATATATATATATATATATATAATACATATAAACGGTAATATACTAAGAAATCATTAATATCTTCCAACCCCCAAACATTACAGGTTATAACCTTTCCCCGACAGCGACCGTTAGCACAAAATATATCAACAAAAAAAAAAGTAAATAAAACGCCGGCACGACTGGCAACCCTGACAGGTGAGGTCATTACCCAGAGCGTTATTACACGTTGAATAAATAAAGCCATTCAGTACCCAGCCATCAGACACCATAAGCTTAATCAGAAACACTGTCAAGATGACTCCATTAAAAGCATCCTTCATAATCTGGGACTATAAACGTATGTGACACTGATTATAAACGTATGTGACACTGATTATAAACGTATGTGACTCTGATTATAAACGTATGTGACTGTGATTATAAACGTATGTGACTCTGATTATAAACGTATGTGACTGTGATTATAAATGTATGTGACACTGTGATTATAAACGTATGTGACTGTGATTATAAACGTATGTGACTCTGATTATAAACGTATGTGACTGTGATTATAAATGTATGTGACACTGTGATTATAAACGTATGTGACACTGATTATAAACGTATGTGACTCTGATTATAAACGTATGTGACTGTGATTATAAATGTATGTGACACTGTGATTATAAACGTATGTGACACTGATTATAAACGTATGTGACTCTGATTATAAACGTATGTGACTGTGATTATAAATGTATGTGACACTGTGATTATAAACGTATGTGACACTGATTATAAACGTATGTGACTCTGATTATAAACGTATGTGACTGTGATTATAAATGTATGTGACACTGTGATTATAAACGTATGTGACACTGATTATAAACGTATGTGACTCTGATTATAAACGTATGTGACTGTGATTATAAATGTATGTGACACTGTGATTATAAACGTATGTGACACTGATTATAAACGTATGTGACTCTGATTATAAACGTATGTGACTGTGATTATAAATGTATGTGACACTGTGATTATAAACGTATGTGACACTGATTATAAACGTATGTGACTCTGATTATAAACGTATGTGACTGTGATTATAAATGTATGTGACACTGTGATTATAAACGTATGTGACACTGATTATAAACGTATGTGACTCTGATTATAAACGTATGTGACTGTGATTATAAATGTATGTGACACTGTGATTATAAACGTATGTGACACTGATTATAAACGTATGTGACTCTGATTATAAACGTATGTGACTGTGATTATAAATGTATGTGACACTGTGATTATAAACGTATGTGACACTGATTATAAACGTATGTGACTCTGATTATAAACGTATGTGACTGTGATTATAAATGTATGTGACACTGTGATTATAAACGTATGTGACACTGATTATAAACGTATGTGACTCTGATTATAAACGTATGTGACTGTGATTATAAATGTATGTGACACTGTGATTATAAACGTATGTGACACTGATTATAAACGTATGTGACTCTGATTATAAACGTATGTGACTGTGATTATAAATGTATGTGACACTGTGATTATAAACGTATGTGACACTGATTATAAACGTATGTGACTGTGATTATAAACGTACGTGACTGTGATTATAAAT
>NC_092225.1:96429423-96459423 GCF_036320965.1 Panulirus ornatus
GCTCTACAACGTAACAAGCTATCAAGGAAGATATATTCTCCTGTACAAGCTAGTATGGGAAATATATTCAGCTCTACAAGCTATTAAGGAAGATATATTCTCCTCTACAAGCTAGTTTGGGAAACATATTCAGCTCTACAAGCTATTAAGGAAGATAGATTCTCTACAAGCTAGTTTAGGAAATATATTTAGCTCTACAAGCTATTAAAGAAGATATATTCAGCTCTACAAGCTAGTATGGGAAATATATTCAATTGTACAAACTATTAAGGAAGATATACTCTGCTGTACAAGCCAGTAAGGAAGATATATCATGTTAGATCTACAAGCTAGGAAAGGAGAAATATTCAGCTCTACAAGCTAGTCCGCTCTACGTACATATACGTGTTAGGGAAATATATTCAGCTGTACAAACTAGCAAGGGAGATATATTCTGCTCCACAAGCCAGTAAGGGAGATCTATTGTTCCACAAACCAGTAAGGGAGATATATTGTTCCATAAGCCAGTAAGGGAGACTTGCTGCCCAACAAGCCAGTAAGGGAGACTTACTGCCCAACAAGCCATTAAGGGAGACTTACTGCCCAACAAGCCAGTAAGAGAGATACATTTTGCTTTATATGCCAGTAAGGGAGACATACTGCCCCACAAGCCAGTAAGGGAGACATACTGCCCCTACAAGCCAGTAAGGGAGACATACTGCCCCATAAGCCAGTAAGGGAGACATACTGCCCCACAAGCCAGTAAGCCAGTCATACTGCCCAACAAGCCAGAAAGGGAGACATACTGCCCCACAAGCCAGTAAGGGAGACATACTGCCCCACAAGCCAGTAAGGGAGACATACTGCCCCACAAGCCAGTAAGGGAGACATACTGCCCCACAAGCCAGTAAGGGAGACATACTGCCCCACAAGCCAGTAAGGGAGACATACTGCCCCACAAGCCAGTAAGGGAGACACACTGCCCCTACAAGCCAGTAAGGGAGACATACTGCCCCACAAGCCAGCAAGGGAGACATACTGCCCCACAAGCCAGTAAGGGAGACATACTGCCCCCACAAGCCAGTAAGGGAGACACACTGCCCCACAAGCCAGTAAGGGAGACATACTGCCCCACAAGCCAGTAAGGGAGACACTGCCCAACAAGCCAGTGAGGGAGACATACTGCCCCACAAGCCAGTAAGGGAGACATACTCCCCCACAGGCCAGTAAGGGAGACATACTGCCCCACAAGCCAGCAAGGGAGACATACTGCCCCACAAGCCAGTAAGGGAGACACACTGCCCCACAAGCCAGTAAGGGAGACACACTGCCCCACAAGCCAGTAAGGCAGGCATACTGCCCCTACAAGCCAGTAAGGGAGACATACTGCCCCACAAGCCAGTAAGGGAGACATACTGTCCCTACAAGCCAGTAAGGGAGACATACTGCCCCACAAGCCAGTAAGGGAGACACACTGCCCCACAAGCCAGCAAGGGAGACATACTGCCCCACAAGCCAGTAAGGGAGACACACTTCCCCTACAAGCCAGTAAGGGAGACATACTGCCCCCACAAGCCAGTAAGGGAGACATACTGCTCCTACAAGCCAGTAAGGGAGACACTCTGCCCCTACAAGCCAGTAAGGGAGACATACTGCCCCTACAAGCCAGTAAGGGAGACATACTGCCCCTACAAGCCAGTAAGGGAGACATACTGCCCCTACAAGCCAGTAAGGGAGACACTGCCCCTACAAGCCAGTAAGGGAGAAATATATTCAGCTTACACAAGGCAGCATGCAAGACACGGTGTCAGAGAGTCCAGGGAGGTATAAATACGGTTCAAGAAGAGAAGACAGGTGTGGGGCGCGGGCGCGGGGGACGAACACACGCACGTTCTTGGCCGAGGTGTACATGTTGCCACGCCACAGTACCAGACGGGTCTGCTGTATACGCCACAGGCCACGACCCGTCTCTCTGATACAACCACCACCACCCCCAGATATAGGCCAACATGCCACTGAACTTTGACCCTAGCTCAGGGGGGGCCCAGGCCGCTGACCCTCCCTAACAACAAGGGTAGTGGGGACTGTGCTGGTGGTGACTGTGGTGGTGGTGGTGGTGGTGATTGTGGTGGTGGTGGTGGTGGTTGTGACTGTGGTGGTGTTTGTGATTGTGGTGGTGGTTGTGATTGTGGTGGTGGTGGTGGTGGTTGTGACTGTGGTGGTGTTTGTGATTGTGGTAGTGGTTGTGATTGTGGTGGTGGTGGTGATTGTGTTGTGGTGGTGGTGATTGTGGTGGTGGTGGTGGTGATTGTGGTGGTGGTGGTGGTGATTGTGGTGGTGGTGGTGGTGGTGGTGATTGTGGTGGTGGTGGTGGTTGTGGTTGTGGTGATTGTGGTGGTGGTTGTGGTGGTGGTGGTGGTGATTGTGGTGGTGGTGGTGGTGGTGATTGTGGTGGTGGTGGTGGTGATTGTGGTGGTGGTGGTGGTGATTGTGGTGGTGGTGGTGGTGGTGATTGTGGTGGTGGTGGTGGTGATTGTGGTGGTGGTGATTGTGGTGGTTGTGGTGATTGTGGTGGTGGTGATTGTGGTGGTGGATTGTGTGGTGTGGTGATTGTGGTGGTGGTGATTGTGGTGGTGGTTGTGATTGTGGTGGTGGTGGTGATTGTGGTGGTGGTGATTGTGGTGGTGGTGGTGACTTGTCGCTTCTCCACGGGGTGGTGTGTGTGGTGGTGGTGATTGTGGTGGTGGTGGTGGACATGGACCGCTTCTCCACGGGTGGTGGTGGTGGTGGTGGTGATTGTGGTGGTGATTGTGGTTGTGGTGGTGGTGGTGGTGATTGTGGTGGTGGTGGTGGTGGTGATTGTGGTGGTGGTGGTGGTGGTGATTGTGGTGGTGGTGGTGGTGGTGATTGTGGTTGTGGTGGTGGTGATTGTGGTGGTGTTGGTGTACATGGAGCGCTTCTCCACGGGTCGTGTTGTTGTGAACAGTCAGCTGCTGCGATCGCGTGCTGAGGCCAGCTGGGCTGACGTCAGGGGAGGTGAGCTGAGTGAGGGAGGTGTGGCTGGTGCACGGGTCAGCCAGTCAGCTACACTCACACCTCCTCTCCTCCTCTTCTTACCCTCCTCCTCCTACTCCTCTCCCTTCCTTCTCTTCCCCCTCCTCTTCCTCTCCCCTAACTCCTCTTCTCTCCTCTTCCCCTCCTCTTCCTCCTCCTCTCCCTTCCTTCTCTTCCCCCTCCTCTTCCTCTCCCCTAACTCCTCTTCTCTCCTCCTCCTCCCACTCTCCCTTCCTTCTCTCCCCCTCTCCTCTTCTTACCCTCCTCCTCCTCCTCTCCCTTCCTTCTCTTCCCCCTCCTTTTCCTCTCCCCTAACTCCTCTTCTCTCCTCCTCTTCCCCTCCTCTTCCTCCCCCTCTCCCTTCCTTCTCTTCCCCCTCCTCTTCCTCTCCCCTAACTCCTCTTCTCTTCTCTTCTCCTCCTCCTCCTCCCCCTCTTCTCCCTTCCTTCTCTTCCCCCTCCTCTTCCTCTCCCTAACTCCTCTTCTTACCCTCCTCCTCCTCCTCCGACTCTCCCTTCCTTCTCTTCCCCCTCCTCTTCCTCTCCCCTAACTCCTCTTCTCTCCTCCTCCTCCCACTCTCCCTTCCTTCTCTCCCCCTCTCCTCTTCTTACCCTCCTCCTCCTCCTCTCCCTTCCTTCTCTTCCCCCTCCTTTTCCTCTCCCCTAACTCCTCTTCTCTCCTCCTCTTCCCCTCCTCTTCCTCCCCCTCTCCCTTCCTTCTCTTCCCCCTCCTCTTCCTCTCCCCTAACTCCTCTTCTCTTCTTCTCCTCCTCCTCCCCCTCTTCTCCCTTCCTTCTCTTCCCCCTCCTCTTCCTCTCCCTAACTCCTCTTCTTACCCTCCTCCTCCTCCTCCTCCTCCCCCTGTTCTCCCTTCCTTCTCTTCCCCCTCCTCTTCCCCTCCTCCTCCCTATCCTCAGACCTATCCATAGTGACCCCCGGCTCCTCCTACTGACTGTGGTGGCTGTGTGGTCAAACTGCCCGACATGATCCATGCAAAATGACGGTATACCACACTCCCTCCCTCATCCCTGTCCCATCCCCCAGTGCCACACCATGGAACACTCCTACACCCTCCTCCCTCATCCTTGTCCCATCCCCCAGTGCCACATCCACTTATATACATGATAATTTCTTACACCACTTCTATACATAACTTCTAACCCACTTCTATACACGATAATCTTTTATCCACTTATATACATGATAATTTCTTACCCCCTTCTGTACATGGTGATTTCTTACCCACTTCTATATATGATCATTTCTTACCCACTTCTATACATGATAACTTCTTACTTCTATACATGATAATTTCATACTTCTATACATGATAATCTCTTACCCACTTCTATACATGATAATAATTTGGCAGGACTTTCTCAAAACCTGGTTAGGGCCTGACCTAGGGGTAGGACCAGCCTGGTTAGGGCCTGACCTAGGGGTAGGACCAGCCTGGTTAGGGCCTGACCTAGGGGTAGGACCAGCCTGGTTAGGGCCTGACCTAGGGGTAGGACCAGCCTGGTTAGGGCCTGGCCTAGGGGTAGGACCAGCCTGGTTAGGGCCTGACCTAGGGGTAGGACCAGCCTGGTTAGGGCCTGACCTAGGGGGTAGGACCAATCTGACTACATGAGCTACACTGTGAGCGGTCATCATGACCGCGAAACGCTCGGAAACTGACCGATGTCTGACGGTTCCAATGTACACTGCGTGCGCAATGAGGAGAACGTACGCTATATACTGAACAGTGGAACCCTGTGTGAACGTACGCTATATACTGAACAGTCCAACCCTGTGTGAACTTACGCTATATACTAAACAGCGCAACCCTGTGTGAACGTAAGCTATATACTGAACAGTCCAACCCTGTGTGAACGTACGCTATATACTGAATAGTGCAACCCTGTGTGAACGTACGCTATATACTGAACAGTCCAACCCTGTGTGAACGTACGCTATATACTGAACAGTGCAACCCTGTGTGAACGTACGCTATATACTGAACAGTGCAACCCTGTGTGAACGTACGCTATATACTGAACACTGGAACCCTGTGTGAACTTCCCATTCATTACATACACAGTACATGTACACAAGACCAGAATTTAAAAAAAAAATTGAAAAAAAAAACGGATTTTACAAAGAAAATTAGTACTGCCGTATTTATAAAAAGAAAATAATAAATACAGTAAAAAAAAACGTAAGGGTTGGCAGCTCTGCAACGAAATGGTTGACAAATTGAGTGTCTGGGGCCTGAACATTCAGGAGGGTACGAGGCGTGCAAGGGATACGGATAATTGGAGCGATGCGGTATACTGGGGGCGACGTGCTGTCGACAAGTTAGACCATGGAAATCACGAAAAGGTCTGTGGGGCCTGTGGACAGGTCCCTCTGGTTTAAGTGCATTACACATGAGAGTTAGAGACTGGATGTGAGCGAAGGAGGCCGTTCTTCGTCTCTTCCTGGCGCTATCTCGCTACTGTGGGAAATGGCGAATATATGCAGGACTGGAAATCCTCCCCTCCCCTTTTTACTTCCCCCACCCACTCAAAAAAAAAGGAACATAGAGAGGGGGAAGTAAGGATATTCCCTCTACGGTTCTGTCCTCGGTTCTTAACGTTACCTCGCTAACGCGGGAAATGGCAAATATGTATGAAATATGTATATTTATCTATCTATATTATACTCTGTCGCTGTCTCCCGCGTTAGCGAGGTAGCGCAAGGAAACAGACGAAAGAATGGCACAACCCACCCACATACACATGTATATACATACACGTCCACACACGCACATATACATACCTAAACATTTCAACGTATACATATATATACATACAAAGGCATACATATATACACATGTACATAATTCATACTTGCTGCCTTTATTGATTCCCGTCGCCACCCCGCCACACATGAAATGACCCCCCCCCCCCCCGCGTGCGAGCGAGGTAGCGCTAGGAAAAGACAACAAAGGTGCCCACATTCGTTCACACTCCGTCTCTAGCTGTCATGTGTCATAATGCACCGAAACCACAGCTCCCCTTTCCACACATCCAGGCCCCACAAAACTTTCCATGGCCAAAACAGTGCAGCCTCTGGGTGTTATTAGACAAATCGTTCAAAGATAATATTTATGAGGTCAGAGGCCCGAATTCTCACAACCACATATATCATTCCAGGTCAAACGAAACGACAGGAAACACACGCACACTTCCCAACCCAACATCTACAGTCAATAAGTATTAATAAATAAACTGTAATATGGAAAGAGTTTCATCGTCCGAGTCAAAATATTAATAAATAAACTGTAATATGGAAAGAATTTCGTCGTCCGAGTCAAAATATTAATAAATAAACTGTAATATGGAAAGAGTTTCATCGTCCGAGTCAAAATATTAATAAATAAACTGTAATATAGAAAAAGTTTCGTCGTCCAAGTCAAAATATTAATAAATAAACTGTAATATAGAAAGAATTTCGTCGTCCGAGTCAAAATATTAATAAATAAACTGTAATATGAAAGAGTTTCGTCGTCCAAGTCAAAATATTAATAAATAAACTGTAATATAGAAAGAATTTCGTCGTCCAAGCCAAAATATTAATAAATAAACTGTAATATAGAAAGAGTTTCGTCGTCCGAGTCAAAATATTAATAAATAAACTGTAATATAGAAAGAGTTTCGTCGTCCGAGTCAAAATATTAATAAATAAACTGTAATATAGAAAGAGTTTCGTCGTCCGAGTCAAAATATTAATAAATAAACTGTAATATGGAAAGAGTTTCGTCGTCCGAGTCAAAATATTAATAAATAAACTGTAATATAGAAAGAGTTTCGTCGTCCGAGTCAAAATATTAATAAATAAACTGTAATATAGAAAGAGTTTCGTCGTCCGAGTCAAAATATTAATAAATAAACTGTAATATAGAAAGAGTTTCGTCGTCCGAGTCAAAAGCGCAGAAAACCTAAGGTTGAACAAACTTGCTCCAACTTATCCAAAGTACGTATAACTTCGATCGACTTTGGGTTATTTCATTACGCACATATATCTGGTAATTTACAACTTTGGGTGATTTCATTACGCACATATATCAGGTAATTTACAACTTTGGGTGATTTCATTACGCACATATATCTGGTAATTTAACTGGTAATTTACAACTTTTGGGTGATTTCATTACGCACATATATCTGGTAATTTACAACTTTGGGTGATTTCATTACGCACTTACATCTGGTAATTTACAACTTTGGGTGATTTCATTACGCACATATATCAGGTAATTTACAACTTTTGGGTGATTTCATTACGCACATATATCTGGTAATTTACAACTTTTGGGTGATTTCATCACGCACTTACATCTGGTAATTTACAACTTTGGGTGATTTCATTACGCACATATATCAGGTAATTTACAACTTTTGGGTGATTTCATTACGCACATATATCTGGTAATTTACAACTTTTGGGTGATTTCATTACGCACATATATCTGGTAATTTACAACTTTGGGTGATTTCATTACGCACATATATCTGGTAATTTATAACTTTGGGTGATTTCATTACGCACTTACATCTGGTAATTTACAACTTTGGGTGATTTCATTACGCACATATATCTGGTAATTTACAACTTTTGGGTGATTTCATTACGCACATATATCTGGTAATTTACAACTTTTGGGTGATTTCATTACGCACATATATCAGGTAATTTACAACTTTTGGGTGATTTCATTACGCACATATATCTGGTAATTTACAACTCATAACTCACTCAGACGAACGATGTAAATACGACAGCTTCAAAAGAGAGAGAAAGAAAGAAAGAAAGAAAGAAAGAGAGAAAGAAAGAAAGAAAGTGAGAAAGAAAGAAAGAGAGAAAGAAAGAAAGAAAGAAAACGAGCGGATCTCGAAAGTGATGCCCAGAATTTCATTTTCCTTTTGTTTTCTTTTCTAAATATCGGAACGCAACTGTTACGTCACCACAACTTAGCCTAGCCTCCTCTCCCGTGGACTTCAAACTGAGCGTGACGGGAGCATAGTTTTCACTGTGTTACACTATTTACGCTCGTGGGAAGGCAAAAAAAAAAAAAAAAATAAGACACATATTGACATCATTCCACCACACAACCTCAAACACACACACACACACACACACACACACACACACACACACACACACACACATTGACATAAAGCACATTTTTATCTGCTGTCTGGTTGGGATACCGCATGACGTCATACTTGCCTCACCAAGACTCAACACACACACACACACACACACACACACACACACACACACACACACCGGCTAACGCAAGACTGGACACTGATTGAGGGATTGTATAGTGGACTTTGTTATAGCCTTGGAGACCAATGATCAAACTCAGCGACCTTAACCATAAAGATATGATGATGTCTGAAATGTCCAAACTAAGGCATGCATAATGATATAATTTGGCCTCCTCTTTATATATATATATATATATATATATATATATATATATATATATATATATATATATATATATATTATTTATTTATTTATTTATCTATTTTGCTTTGTCGCTGTCTCCCGCGTTTGCGAGGTAGCGCAAGGAAACGGACGAAAGAATGGCCAAACCCACCCACATACACATGTATATACACACACGTCCACACACGCAAATATACATACCTATACATCTCAATGTACACATATATATACACACACAGACACATACATATATACCCATGCACACAATTCACACTGTCTGCCTTTATTCATTCCCATATATATGAAAACTAAAAAATATCAACTAGTCAAGTAGAACTATATACTTTGGCTTCCTCTCAAAAAAAAATATACCCAAACACTAAAATCATTAATAAGAAATGACAAATTTCGTTTTTTTTTTTCAACAATTAACAGTTCTAAGAAGGTTCATAACGCTAAAATGAAAACTTAGATACTTGTAACAACATCTACGCCATATTATCAACCCAAACACAAGAATTTCTAAGTTTCCCAAAAATTCTCAATAATAGACAGTGAAAAATATAAAATATCAAAACATTCTTCGGACGCATCTGCTTGATAACAGTCGACAGTGAGAACTACAAAATGTTTTTTTTCTAAATTCGTTAGCGAGGAAGCGCCATGAAAAGACGAAGAATGGCCTCATCAGTTCACATCCAACTCTCTAGCTATAGTGAACATACTGCATATTGAACCCACACCGAAATCCTATCCAAGACCCGCAAAGCTTTTTGTGGTTTACGCTAACCGCTTCGTATATCTTGGTCCAGCCCCTTGACGGCATGTCGTCTCCTAGATAACGCTTCTCTTTAAATCGCTCTATATCCCGTGCACGCCACACACCCTCCTGCACGCTTAGGTATAGATCGCTTAACGCACCATTCAACCCGTCGTCTCCCCCTCCCCTTTCCTTTGCTACTGACACTCAAACCCTCCGGCCAACCTCTCCTCACTCATCCTCTCCAGATGTCCAAACCAATTCACCACGACGCCTTCAGCTCTCTCATCACCTCTGAAATCTTACCAACACACACACACACACACACACACACAAACACACACACACACACCTTCATGCCCACACACACACACACACCTCCCTCATACCCTGTCATTTCTGACACCTGACACCACGTACTGTCCTCAAGTATTTCAATTTTCAAGACCTCCCCGCGCATATACCCACAGCCCTGTGCAACATACAACACCGCCTGGACTACCACACCATCAGACACAACGCATCTCTGCCCTCACCCCACTCCTCAGTGCACACCAGGGCCTACGCCCCTCTCACCTACACCGTGGCTCACCTCACCCTTCCATGCTTCCATCAGCTCCTACGTCCATTCTCGTATTATAATAATAATAATAATATTAATAATAATAATAATAATAATAATAACTAGAATAACAATAATAACATCAATACTACTATTACTACTACTACTAATAATAATAATAATAATAATAATAATAATAATAATAATGATATTAATACTAATAATAATGATAACAACACTTACACCAATATAACAATAACGACAACAACAACAACTACAACCACCACCAGGTGTCGGAGTCTGCCTGTCCTAACCACGGTGGGGCTTCCCACAGTATACCGCCACACACACACACACACACCTCCCAGGGACACCAGTATACCGATACATGTGTCCGGTGCACACACCCCGCTGTATCCACACCTCCCCCCGCCACTCAAACGCCATCCCGAGCCTTCTTCCCTCGTGTTGGGACACATCTCCCCACCACATACCTCCCATCACCCCAGCCGTGCATGTGTATCGCGTGTGTGTATAACGCCTATTACACATGTATTACATATATAGGGAGGAGGTGGGGGTTCGAACCGACACCTCCCTATTCCCTGCAGGTCGCCACACGCCTCCAACCCCCCACACACACACCCACCCCACGCCCACATCCCTATCCTTTCCCTCTCTCCCCTCAACACCATCTCCACCCATCCCCACCTCCAGCCCACGCCCCCACAGGCGGTCACGACCACCACACACCCCCCTCAACCCACGCCACCACAGGCGGTCACGACCACCACACACTCCCCACAACCCACGCCCCACAGGCGGTCACGACCACCCCACACCCCCCCCCACAATTCTTCCCGTACCCTGCAAGAAGGCACGCCCACTGCAGACTACAACATCATTGTTGACTGTGGGGTAATCAGACCCCCGGACACAAGTGGTCAGATATCCTCCCCTCCCTCCCCCACTACCGCCATTACCCCCGTCCCTCAGCCCTTCCCCCATGAGCGATCACGAAATATGAGACTCCCCCATTAACACCCCTCACCCCTATCTCCCTTCCCAGAAACAAACGTTCGCTTGACCGACTAAAGATATATGAAATATGTTTATATATATATATATATATATATATATATATATATATATATATATATATATATAGAGAGAGAGAGAGAGAGAGAGAGAGAGAGAGAGAGAGAGAGAGAGAGAGAATTTATTAAAAAAGGGAGTGACTGTATTATTGACTGGTTGGTAAGGTTATTTAATGTATGTATGACTCATGGTGAGGTGCCTGAGGATTGGCGGAATGCGTGCATAGTGCCATTGTACAAAGGCAAAGGGGATAAGAGTGAGTGCTCAAATTACAGAGGTATAAGTCTGTTGAGTATTCCTGGTAAATTATATGGGAGGGTATTGATTGAGAGGGTGAAGGCATGTACAGAGCATCAGATTGGGGAAGAGCAGTGTGGTTTCAGAAGTGGTAGAGGATGTGTGGATCAGGTGTTTCTTTGAAGAATGTATGCGAGAAATACTTAGAAAAGCAAATGGATTTGTATGTAGCATTTATGGATCTGCAGAAGGCATATGATAGAGTTGATAGAGATGCTCTGTGGAAGGTAGTAAGAATATATGGTGTGGGAGGCAAGTTGTTAGAAGCAGTGAAAAGTTTTTATCGAGGATGTAAGGCATGTGTACGTGTAGGAAGAGAAGAAAGTGATTGGTTCTCAGTGAATGTAGGTTTGCGGCAGGGGTGTGTGATGTCTCCATGGTTGTTTAATTTGTTTATGGATGGGGTTGTTAGGGAGGTGAATGCAAGAGTTTTGGAAAGAGGGGCAAGTATGAAGTCTGTTGGGGATGAGAGAGCTTGGGAAGTGAGTCAGTTGTTGTTCGCTGATGATACAGCGCTGGTGGCTGATTCACGTGAGAAACTGCAGAAGCTGGTGACTGAGTTTGGTAAAGTGTGTGAAAGAAGAAAGTTAAGAGTAAATGTGAATAAGAGCAAGGTTATTAGGTACAGTAGGGTTGAGGGTCAAGTCAATTGGGAGGTGAGTTTGAATGGAGAAAAACTGGAGGAAGTGAAGTGTTTTAGATATCTGGGAGTGGATCTGGCAGCGGATGGAACCATGGAAGCGGAAGTGGATCATAGGGTGGGGGAGGGGGCGAAAATTCTGGGAGCCTTGAAGAATGTGTGGAAGTCGAGAACATTATCTCGGAAAGCAAAAATGGGTATGTTTGAAGGAATAGTGGTTCCAACAATGTTGTATGGTTGCGAGGCGTGGGCTATGGATAGAGTTGTGCGCAGGAGGATGGATGTGCTGGAAATGAGATGTTTGTGGACAATGTGTGGTGTGAGGTGGTTTGATCGAGTAAGTAACGTAAGGGTAAGAGAGGTGTGTGGAAATAAAGAGCGTGGTTGAGAGAGCAGAAGAGGGTGTTTTGAAATGGTTTGGGCACATGGAGAGAATGAGTGAGGAAAGATTGACCAAGAGGATATATGTGTCGGAGGTGGAGGGAACGAGGAGAAGTGGGAGACCAAATTGGAGGTGGAAAGATGGAGTGAAAAAGATTTTGTGTGATCGGGGCCTGAACATGCAGGAGGGTGAAAGGAGGGCAAGGAATAGAGTGAATTGGATCGATGTGGTATACCGGGGTTGACGTGCTGTCAGTGGATTGAATCAAGGCATGTGAAGCGTCTGGGGTAAACCATGGAAAGCTGTGTAGGTATGTATATTTGCGTGTGTGAACGTATGTATATACATGTGTATGGGGGTGGGTTGGGCCATTTCTTTCGTCTGTTTCCTTGCGCTACCTCGCAAACGCGGGAGACAGCGGAAAAAAAAAAAAAAAAAAAAAAAAAAAATATATATATATATATATATATATATATATATATATATATATATATATATATATATATATATTCTATCAATTAAATACATATAAAAACTCTACCTCTAAACCCTTGACTAAGAGAGAGAGAGAGAGAAGGAGAGAGAGAGAGAGATTAGTGTAAGCTGGAAACAGGTTTTCTCTAATGCACATAGAATTGGATACGACCGCATATTTACAGTTAATAATTGTAAATATACTGTCGTTTCCATTATACAATTAATGTTACAATTAAACATTTCTCTAACAGTGCTGGATGATATTATTGGTATATGAATATACAGCATGCGGGCGCACGTGTGTGTGTGTGTGTGTGTGTGTGTGTGTGTAAAAGTAGTGGGTGCTGGAGATGGAGTGGTTCAGTGAGGGAGCATCGGCAAGGGTGAGGTATACAACTTGAAGCTTCGGGTGGGAAGACAATGGATCGTGTTCACGTTGGAGAACGCGGGAAGGATCATACAAGGAACTTGCATTATAAGGCTAAGGGGACACGCCACGCCACGCCACGCCACGCCACGCCACGCCTCCCTCTCCCACATCCATCCAGCCCAGCTCGAAAACCCGAGGGGGCCTGGTGACCTTGACCCGCGACCTTCTGACCTCGAAAACACGAGCACGCCAGAGGCACAACAGACTCCAATCTTAATCAGGCAGCGTCCGACCCGCGCTGACGTCAGCCCGAGTTACGTACGAGGGCGCGGGTGTGTGTGTGTGTGTGTGTGTGTGTGTGTGTGTGTGTGTGTGTTCAAACACACCGACTGACAAACACACACACGCGTGAATAAACTTCCTTAATACATGACACACTCTCGGAAAAAAAGGAAAAGAGAAAAATTTCATCCAATGCCTGACACTGGGAGAAAACTCAAGCGACCTATAATCCAGAATTTCGAAACGCGTCGTGTCTTTTGTTTACGTCCGACGTAAACAACCGTTAGATAAAAGCGGTTAGTTCGTCAAGGCGCGTTAACAACACATCCGCTCTCTCTCTCTCTCTCTCTCTCTCTCTCTCTCTCTCTCCAACGACAACCACACACACTCTCTCCACCCCCCCCACCCACCCACCAGGAGGGCCCCCGTGCACACCCCCCTCAAAAATATATCAGAGTCATAACCACCCCTCCCCCATATTTCCAAGATTTGTCTTAACTCAAAAGGTGCATTGCAAAATAACATGCATATATATATATATATATATATATATATATATATATATATATATATATATATATATATATATATATATATATATATATGATAGAGTTGATAGAGATGCTCTGTGTAAGGTATTAAGAATATATGGTGTGGGAGGCAAGTTGTTAGAAGCAGTGAAAAGTTTTTATCGAGGATGTAAGGCATGTGTACGTGTAGGAAGAGAGGAAAGTGATTGGTTCTCAGTGAATGTAGGTTTGCGGCAGGGGTGTGTGATGTCTCCATGGTTGTTTAATTTGTTTATGGATGGGGTTGTTAGGGAGGTGAATGCAAGAGTTTTGGAAAGAGGGGCAAGTATGAAGTCTGTTGGGGATGAGAGAGCTTGGGAAGTGAGTCAGTTGTTGTTCGCTGATGATACAGCGCTGGTGGCTGATTCATGTGAGAAACTGCACAAGCTGGTGACTGAGTTTGGTAAAGTGTGTGAAAGAAGAAAGTTAAGAGTAAATGTGAATAAGAGCAAGGTTATTAGGTACAGTAGGGTTGAGGGTCAAGTCAATTGGGAGGTAAGTTTGAATGGAGAAAAACTGGAGGAAGTAAAGTGTTTTAGATATCTGGGAGTGGATCTGGCAGCGGATGGAACCACGGAAGCGGAAGTGGATCATAGAGTGGGGGAGGGGGCGAAAATTCTGGGAGCCTTGAAGAATGTGTGGAAGTCGAAACATTATCTCGGAAAGCAAAAATGGGTATGTTTGAAGGAATAGTGGTTCCAACAATGTTGTATGGTTGCGAGGCGTGGGCTATGGATAGAGTT
The DNA here is from genome assembly GCF_036320965.1 of Panulirus ornatus. Taxonomy (NCBI): domain Eukaryota; kingdom Metazoa; phylum Arthropoda; class Malacostraca; order Decapoda; family Palinuridae; genus Panulirus; species Panulirus ornatus. The sequence goes on from NC_092225.1 coordinate 96,444,117, forward strand.
GTGCGCAGGAGGATGGATGTGCTGGAAATGAGATGTTTGAGGACAATGTGTGGTGTGAGGTGGTTTGATCGAGTAAGTAACGTAAGGGTAAGAGAGATGTGTGGAAATAAAAAGAGCGTGGTTAAGAGAGACGAAGAGGGTGTTTTGAAATGGTTTGGGCACATGGAGAGAATGAGTGAGGAAAGATTGACCAAGAGGATATATGTGTCGGAGGTGGAGGGAACGAGGAGAAGTGGGAGACCAAATTGAAGGTGGAAAGATGGAGTGAAAAGGATTTTGTGTGATCGGGGCCTGAACATGCAGGAGGGTGAAAGGAGGGCAAGGAATAGAGTGAATTGGATCGATGTGGTATACCGGGGTTGACGTGCTGTCAGTGGATTGAATCAGGGCATGTGAAGCGTCTGGGGTAAACCATGGAAAGCTGTGTAGGTAAGTATATTTGCGTGTGTGGACGTATGTATATACATGTGTATGGGGGTGGGTTGGGCCATTTCTTTCGTCTGTTTCCTTGCGCTACCTTGCAAACGCGGGAGACAGCGACAAAAATATATATATATATATATATATATATATATATATATATATATATATATATATATATATATATATCCCTCTTAAATAATCTAGTAACTTCACAGTGTTGTTGGTGGTAAAAATAAACTCATCTTCCAAGTCTTGGCTCTATCTCAGGCCTTCCCAGGATTTGGAGTAAACAGAAGGAAACACACGTACGTGGACCAGATAACAACACGTCACTTGGACTGAACTCATCTCAACATCACTTACTCGCTGGGTACATCACGTTACATATCTTCATACCAATATGTGTAAAGCTAGTCTTACGTTACATATTTTCATACCAATATGTGTAAAGCTAGTCTTACGTTACATATCTTCATACCAATATGTGTAAAGCTAGTCTTACGTTACATATCTTCATACCAATATGTGTAAAGCTAGTCTTACGTTACATATCTTCATACCAATATGTGTAAAGCTAGTCTTACGTTACATATCTTCATACCAATATGTGTAAAGCTAGTCTTACGTTACATATTTTCATACCAATATGTGTAAAGCTAGTCTTACGTTACATATCTTCATACCAATATGTGTAAAGCTAGTCTTACGTTACATATCTTCATACCAATATGTGTAAAGCTAGTCTTACGTTACATATCTTCATACCAATATGTGTTAAAGCTAGTCTTACGTTACATATCTTCATACCAATATGTGTTAAAGCTAGTCTTACGTTACATATCTTCATACCAATATGTGTAAAGCTAGTCTTACGTTACATATCTTCATACCAATATGTGTTAAAGCTAGTCTTACGTTACATATCTTCATACCAATATGTGTTAAAGCTAGTCTTACGTTACATATCTTCATACCAATATGTGTAAAGCTAGTCTTACGTTACATATTTTCATACCAATATGTGTAAAGCTAGTCTTACGTTACATATCTTCATACCAATATGTGTTAAAGCTAGTCTTACGTTACATATCTTCATACCAATATGTGTAAAGCTAGTCTTACGTTACATATTTTCATACCAATATGTGTAAAGCTAGTGAGTCCGGGATGTTAAGAGCCAACAATGAACCCGGAGCTTTTGTTTATCGTAAACAAGCTTGAGTACGATAAAGCGGACCAAATATCGTGGGATAAAGCGGACCAAATATCGTGGGATAAAGCGGACCAAATATCGTGGGATAAAGCGGACCAAATATCGTGGGATAAAGCGGACCAAATATCGTGGAAAATCAAGTGTCTGCTCCTGTCCGCTCGGCTCCTTCCCGATATTAGTAATAATAACAATCCGATATTAATAATAATAATAACAATAATAATTGGGAGGTGAGTTTGAATGGAGAAAAACTGGAGGAAGTGAAGTGTTTTAGATATCTGGGAGTGGATCTGGCAGCGGATGGAACCATGGAAGCGGAAGTGGATCATAGGGTGGGGGAGGGGGCGAAAATTCTGGGAGCCTTGAAGAATGTGTGGAAGTCGAGAACATTATCTCGGAAAGCAAAAATGGGTATGTTTGAAGGAATAGTGGTTCCAACAATGTTGTATGGTTGCGAGGCGTGGGCTATGGATAGAGTTGTGCGCAGGAGAATGGATGTGCTGGAAATGAGATGTTTGAGGACAATGTGTGGTGTGAGGTGGTTTGATCGAGTGAGTAACGTAAGGGTAAGAGAGATGTGTGGAAATAAAAAGAGCGTGGTTGAGAGAGCAGAAGAGGGTGTTTTGAAATGGTTTGGGCACATGGAGAGAATGAGTGAGGAAAGATTGACCAAGAGGATATATGTGTCGGAGGTGGAGGGAACGAGGAGAAGAGGGAGACCAAATTGGAGGTGGAAAGATGGAGTGAAGAAGATTTTGTGTGATCGGGGCCTGAACATACAGGAGGGTGAAAGGAGGGCAAGGAATAGAGTGAATTGGAGCGATGTGGTATACCGGGGTTGACGTGCTGTCGGTGGATTGAATCAGGGCATGTGAAGCGTCTGGGGTAAACCATGGAAAGCTGTGTAGGTATGTATATTTGCGTGTGTGGACGTATGTATATACATGTGTATGGGAGTGGGTTGGGCCATTTCTTTCGTCTGTTTCCTTGCGCTACCTCGCAAACGCGGGAGACAGCGAAAAAAAAAACAATAATAATAATAATAATAATAATAATAATAATAATATCCCTGGGGATAGGGGAGAAAGAATACTTCCCACGTATTCCCCGGGTGTCGTAGGAGGCGACTAAAAGGGGAGGGAGCCGGGGGCTGGAAATCCTCCCCTCTCGTCTTTAGTTTTCCTAAAGAAGGAACAGAGAAGGGGGCCAAGTGAGGATATTCCCTCAAAGGCTCAGTCCTCTGTTCTTAACGCTACCTCGCTTACGCGGGAAATGGCGGATAGTTTGAAGGAAATAATAATAATAATAATAATAATAATAATAATAATAATAATAATAATAATAATAACAATAATAATAATAATAATAATAATAATAATAATAATAATAACAATAACAATAATAATAATAATAACAAAAGTGTATCAAACGACTTTTGGTTGGACAAAGTGCCATGTACATGGGAGACTAACGAGGAGTTTGAAGCACGAAGTAGTTAGAACCGAGTTGAACAATGTGGCAAGTAAATTACGGGGGGGGGTGGAGGGGGGGGGTCGGTAGGGAAATGCTGCTGTGTGTGTGTGGAGAGAGAGAGAGAGAGAGAGAGAGAGAGAGAGAGAGAGAGAGAGAGAGAGAGAGAGAGAGAACCATGCCTAGTCCACTGCGTTACCGAATACCAAGGTATCGAAAATGGCGTTTATCCCTCCAGGCATGATATTCTCTCTCTCTCTCTCTCTCTCTCTCTCTCTCTCTCTCTCTCTCTCTCCCTCTCTCTCTCTCTCTCCAGCAGAAAGGCAAGCTCGCACACACGTGTTAATAATACCAATTGTTCTTCCCATCCATACATCAACATGCTATCCTCCTCCTCCTCCTCACCACCACCACAGACCCAGCGTCCAGCCAGCCAGCGTGATCGAACTCGCGGCACCGTAAACAAAATGTTTACGACGAGGTGGCGTACTTCCCCGGCCACCGCCACACAACCTTCAACAGAGGCCGGGCCAGCTGGCTTGACCCCGGGCCAGCCAGCCAGCACACACACCTCCCAGCCTCATCTTGACCACAGGGGGTAATGAGGTGGTTCAGTGGACGAAACAACCAGTTGCATGGGGCTGCCTGCAATGCACTGCAATCACGCAACACAGCAGGAGCTAGACAACGGGTTCGAGGCAGAGGACGCGATGAAAACCTACAGGAACTGGTCACTGCTGGTTTGCTGAGGCCAAGGTGGTAGTAGGTGTGGGGTTAATTACAAGCGAGGCGTGTTGCCGATCTGGAGGTGTTGATCTTGTGAGTTGTAGAGGTTGTGGCCCGAGGTGTTGGACACGCTCGAACGCTATGTCTGGTGTTGGACACGCTCGAACGCTATGTCTGGTGTTGGACACGCTCGAACGCTATGTCTGGTGTTGGACACGCCCGAACGCTATGTCTTGAAATGTTTGAAAAAAAAAAAAAAGAACAGGTGTTAAGTCTCAACAGAGTCTGCATGATATGGTAAAAACAACTCACTGTCGACGAGGCATTATACCACGCAAGGATGAAGCTACGTCCACTTTATGTACCGTAATGGACAAGATTATTGGGAAGAGGAGTGTTTAAGCTTGCGTAACGAGCCAACTTTCTGAAACCGTGTCTGTCGTAATCACCTAACCACTTGGCGTCTGACGATGACTTTAACCTGTGGGTGGTTGTAGTCCCTCCGTGCTAATAACGCTCAACTGAGGGACGGTGTGCATGTGGGGTGTGTGTGTGTGTGTGTGTGCAACGCTCAACTGAGGGACGGTGTGCATGTGGGGTGTGTGTGTGGGTGGGTGTGTGTGTGTGTGCAACGCTGAACTGAGGGACGGTGTGCATATGGGGTGGGTGTGTGTGTGTGTGTGTGTGTGTGTGTGTGTGTGTGTGTGTGTGTGTGTGTGCACAATATGAAAACGGACACATAACCTCCCCCACCCACCAACCCACCCTCGGAGCGCGCCTACCGATATGAACCCTCACCTCCCAGCCTCCCCTTCCTTCCCTACTGAGACTCCTGCAGGCGCGCGCGATGGCTGGCTGGCTGGCTGGCTCGCTCGCTGGCGCGCTCGCTCTCAAACCACTCCAACAGTGTAACAGAGTCTCATCTCTTCCTTGAGGGGAAGAAGGGAAGGGCGCGGGCGCCCCCGAGAACTACTTGCCGGAACACTGAAGAAGGATGACCTTGTGTTACGAAATGCCGCCTTCCGCACACTGCAGGAGTTCAATTATACTGGGGTCGTCTGACCCGAGATGGGAGCTCGGTCACCGCGCGGACGTGTTCCAAGAGTCGTACCGTCGCGTTCACACCACGATTTTCTTTAAGGGGTTGAGCACTCGAGGCTGTACCGTTATCGCGGTATTTTAAAAGGCATTACGGTACGTTGGCTGTAAAGACCAGAACGGTACGGGAAGCCGTTTCAAGGGACGGCCCTTAGTATGTACTGCCGATAAATTAATTATCTTAGTATGTACAGCCGATAAATTAATGATCTTAGTATGTACAGCAGATAAATTAATGATCTTAGTATGTACAGCCGATAAATTAATGATCTTAGTATGTACAGCCGATAAATTAATGATCTTAGTATGTACAGCCGATAAATTAATTATCTTAGTATGTACAGTCGATAAATTAATTATCTTAGTATGTACAGTCGATAAATTAATTATCTTAGTATGTACAGTCGATAAATTAATGATCTTAGTATGCACAGTCGATAATTTAATTATCTTAGTATGTACAGTCGATAAATTAATGATCTTAGTATGTACTGCCGATAAATTAATTATCTTAGTATGTACAGTCGATAAATTAATTATCTTAATATGTACAGCCGACAAATTAATTATCTTAGTATGTACAGCCGATAATTTACTTATCTTAGTATGTACAGTCGATAATTTAATGATCTTAGTATGTACAGTCGATAAATTAATTATCTTAGTATGTACAGCAGATAAATTAATTATCTTCATGGGTGTGTGATCGATGGATTTCAAAGTGAACACTAACTGACTGACTGCTGCTGGCCTCGGCTGGCACGCGCGAATGTGAGGCGCATCTCATTAATTCTAGTACCCCTTCCTTTGTATAATGTTTACAACACTCGAAATATAAGATAAATGAGATGCATTATTGCTGTTTAATAACGACGTACTTCACATCGTATAAAAGGGTTTCCTATTCTGAAGCAAGACAGCTAAAGCGAAAGTTCAGAATCTTTCGTCTGTTGTGTCATGTTGTCGAACACAAAAATGTACCGATACTTTTTTTTTTTTTTTTTTTTTGGGTAACTCTTCCGTGTTCTTGCCTCACAACACTTCGTAGCCGTGTTCTGACCTCACAACACTTCGTAGCCGTGTTCTTGCCTCACAACACTTCGTAGCCGTGTTCTGACCTCACAGCACTTCGTAGCCGTGTTCTGACCTCACAGCACTTCGTAGCCGTGTTCTGACCTCACAATACGTCACAACCCATCGCGTCAAAAGTCCTCAGGTTTAGTCGTACTTATAACCTTATGTGAAAAACCCTCCAATGTTATAACCTTACGTCACAACCCCTCCAGTGTTGTAGCATTACGTCACAACCCCTCCAGTGTTGTAAAATTTTGTCACAACCTCTCCAGTGTTGTGACTATACGTAACACCCCCTCCAGTGTTGTAACCATACGTCATAACCCCTCCAGTGTTGTAGCATTACGTCACAACCCCTCCAGTGTTGTAACATTACGTCACAACCCCTCCAGTGGTGTAACATTTTGTCACAACCTCTCCAGTGTTGTGACTATACGTAACACCCCCTCCAGTGTTGTAACCATACGTCACAACCCCTCCAGTGTTATAACCATACGTCACAACCCCTCCATTGTTGTAACCATACGTCACAACCCCCTCCAGTGTTGTAACCATACGTCACAACCCCCTCCAGTGTTGTAACCATACGTCACAACCCCCTCCAGTGGTGTAACCATACGTCACAACCCCCTCCAGTGTTGTAACCATACGTCACAACCCCCTCCAGTGTTGTAACCATACGTCACAACCCCCTCCAGCGTCGTAACCATACGTCACAACCCCCTCTAGCGTCGTAACCATACGTCACAACCCCCTCCAGTGTTGTAACCATACATAAGCCACAACCCCCTCTAGCGTTGTAACATTACGTCACAACCCCCTCCAGTATTGTAACCATACGTCACAACCCCCTCCAGTGTTGTAACCATACGTCACAACCCCCTCCAGTGTTGTAACCATACGTCACAACCCCCTCCAGTTTGTAATCATACGTCACAACCCCCACTCCAGTGTTGTAACCATAAGCCACAATCCCCTCCAGCGTCGTCAGTGAGCAAATACAACTACACCCAAGGGGCCAGTGTACACCACCAAGCCTCCGTACAACACACACACACAAATACCACAGCTTCGTCACGCATCCAAATTTCAACGTGAATGAAAAAAAAATCCAACCACCACCACCACATCAACAACTCCCCCCCCCGCAAGACGACTGGGGGCACAGCAAGACGAGTGTACGACCTGCTCGCATCCCCCCCGAGTGAAGAATGTGATTGCAAACAAGCAACTGACTTAGTGTGCTGTTTGGAGGACTGGATACAGGAGGCCTGTCAAGCGTGACAGGATTAAGTGAGGGTGGGAAGGGAGGAGGAGGAGGTAAACAAGACGGTCAGATGAACGAGAGAGAGAGAGAGAGAGAGAGAGAGAGAGAGAGAGAGGAGGGGGGGAGGTAAACAAGACTGTCAGATAAACGAGAGAGAGAGAGAGAGAGAGAGAGAGAGAGAGAGAGAGAGAGAGAGAGACAGAGAGAGAGGAGGGAGGAGGAGGTAAACAAGACTGTCAGATAAACGAGAGAGAGAGAGAGAGAGAGAGAGAGAGAGAGAGAGAGAGAGAGAGAGAGAGAGAGAGAGGAGGGGGGGAGGTAAACAAGACTGTCAGATAAACGAGAGAGAGAGAGAGAGAGAGAGAGAGAGAGAGAGAGACAGAGAGAGAGGAGGGAGGAGGAGGTAAACAAGACTGTCAGATAAACGAGAGAGAGAGAGAGAGAGAGAGAGAGAGAGAGAGAGAGAGAGAGAGGAGGGGGGGAGGTAAACAAGACTGTCAGATAAACGAGAGAGAGAGAGAGAGAGAGAGAGAGAGAGAGAGAGAGAGACAGAGAGAGAGGAGGGAGGAGGAGGTAAACAAGACTGTCAGATAAACGAGAGAGAGAGAGAGAGAGAGAGAGAGAGAGAGAGAGAGAGAGAGAGAGAGAGAGAGAGAGAGAGAGAGAGAGAGACGACGACGACGACCACGACTGTCAAGCGATAGGCCAGGCTATTAAGCGAGGAAGGACCCTTGGCTGTCAAGCGCATTGACTGAATAATGGATGGGGGGGGGGAGGGGGAGGGAGGGGGAAGGGGGGCTGGTGCCGTGGAGGGAGGGAGGGAGGGAGGGAGGGAGGTGGGGGCTTGGTGCCGTGGAAGGAGGGAGGGAGGGAGGGAGGGTGGTTCAGATGGTCGTTCGTTCCTCATGCTACAGAGACAGACGCATCTGACTTATTGATGGTCTGATGCTGGGGGCGGTGTGGCCACGGGGTGGCACGCCCCGCGGCGGTTGCCCCCTTTTTGCTCCTCAAAAACGCGGGAGGGAAGCCCTCATACACACACACACACACACACACTGGGTCCCTGGCACTGACCGCAGCAGGGACGCCTCTCCAACGCTGGCTGGAGGAGTGGACGCCAGCGTGTGTTGTGGGTGTGGCGTCCGTTCCCGCCAGCGACACGTCCTGGTGCCCAACACACCTACCAGCGACCATCCCCGCGTTCTAACCGCGGATCATCAAACCGATATGTTGACAATACCGATAACGTTATATCGGCGGCTTTAACGCAACACCTCATGCAAATACAGGTCCTCCACTATACCACCCTCCACTTCAGTGTACCTTATCCACGTTGGGTCGTTTCAGTATACCCTATCCACTTCAGTATACCCAATCCACTCCACGTCCAGTCGCGTACCATACCCCCACCCCTTCAGGTCCATTAAGATACAGTATCCACTTCAGGTCTTCTCTGCATACCCCTATCCACTTCAGGTCCTACAGTACATCCCCATCCGTTTCAGGCCCTGAAGTGTCCCCCTGACTACTTGAGAAGGTCCACCAGTACAGACCATCCACTTCAGGTCCTTCAGGTCATCCACCTCGTCCACTTCAGTTCATCCCCTCATCCACTTCAGGTCCTTCAGGTCATCCCCTCATCCAATTCAGGTTCTTCAGTTCATCCCCTCATCCACTTCAGGTCCTTCATGTCATCCCCTCATCCACTTCAGGTCCTTCAGTTCATCCTCTCGTCCACTTCAGTTCGTCCCCTCATCCACTTCAGGTCCTGAAGTATGATGACCCCGTTATCCACCAGTACAGCACATCCACGTCACCCAGTCACCTACCCCGCCCCCCCCCCCCCCTCGACGTTCAGGGACTTGGCATGAGGCGTGACGTCAGCGTCCATACCCCACGAACAACGAACGCGCCAGTCCACGACACCGTTCGTGGCGAGGCGCGCACGCATGCGCGTCCCCTAACCCGCTAACTTGATTAAATTTAGGACGGACGGAAAGCAGGTGCTATAAGGATACGGTTATGTGCCTTCGGTACATAACGGAGGGAATACAGAGCAATATCGAAGGGCTGGCTGGCACGAAAAGATGGGAGGAGGAGGAGGAGGAGGAGGAGGAGGAGGGAGGGGTAGGGGGAGGAGGAGGAGGAGGAGGAGGAGGAGGAGGAGGAGGAGGAGGAGGAGGAGGAGGAGGAGGGTTGGCTGACTGGCGAACATTCAGCCAACATAATCCCTGGCGATTAGATTAACCAGCGCCCAGTGGTGACTCACATTCTCACAGCACTACTGTGTGTGTGTGTGTGTGTGTGTGTGTGTGTGTGTGATCACATATTTCTTCACTCATTACATTCATCTCCATTCCCGTGCTATATTAGGGGGCAGCACCGTCGTCAGTACTAGGAGCGGGGCAATGTATCATACATAGTCTCTCTCTCTCTCTCTCTCTCTCTCTCTCTCTCTCTCTCTCTCTCTCTCTCTCTCTCTCTCCACACACACACACACACAAAGATAAGCAGATAAGGGCGGCCACAGCGCTGGGCGGCAGGACCGACCCCACTCACACAGGTATAGTGCCATGGAGAGGGGAGAGAGAAAAAGAAAAAAAAAAGAAAGAAAAAACAGCGACAGCGTATATCACACACCAAGCCAGAGTCTCTCACCCAGGCCTTATAACACGACACACACCACGACCAAACTATATATCTCCCCTCCCGCCTCCACCTCCTCACCTCCTCCTCCACCTCCGTCCACGACAGGCGCCAGCCGCCCCCCCCCCCCCCCACACACACGACAGGTGTCAGGCCCCCTACACACAACACTACTACCTCTCTCTCTCTCTCTCTCTCTCTCTCTCTCTCTCTCTCTCCCTCCGCGAAGCTGGTTAACAAGTCGTGGTCCAGCAGAGCGACCACTCACACACATCATAACACAAGGAACAGACGAGTTAAAATGTGTCGTCTGGACGCGAATGCTTCGCGGGCAACACACACACACACACACACACACACACATATGGCACTCTTGAGAGCACGTAAACCGCGCGACTGGCTGGTCGTAACTCTTTTAAAAGATTTTCCTGTGGTTAGCGCTACGCGCCTGCCCTGCCCTAAGACAAAACATCGCCGTACATACCCTCTCTCTCTCTCTCTCTCTCTCTCTCTCTCTCTCTCTCTCTCTCTCTCTCTCTCTCTCTCTCACCAAATAACTCATGGGCAAACCATGGAGCCCCAGTCACCGTTCACAGTAAATCAACATTTCCGTGGGATTAGAAAAAAAAAAAAAGAAGCGAGGTAGTGTTGTTCTTGTAGGATATATCCTAACCAGCCAGGAGCCACAACAACAAAGGCGTTCTTTTAAGGTTCTATAAATACCCCCCCCCCGTCCACGACTACGTTTAAAATCGGTTACTTAGTAAAGGAATCAATCCGGTTTCAAGTGAAATCATAATAAAAAAAAGTGTTCTTTTAGGATATCCTAACCAGCCAGGAGCTACAACAACAAAGGCGTTCTTTTAAGGTTCTAAAAATACCCCCCCGTCCACGACTACGTTTAAAATCGGTTACTTAGTAAAGGAATCAATCCGGTTTCAAGTGAAATCATAAAAAAAAGGTTTAATTTCTTTTTAAAGAACAAGGCGGTCCACTGTACTACCTGGGGAACAACGGCTTTCCTTCATCCTCCTGGGAATCGAGAGCAGAGAGAAAAAAAAATAAATATGGCGGCGCGCGCGGATGTTGGAACGGATCTAGCGAGTGTGGCGGTTACAGACGGCCCCCGCCGCCGCTCCCTCCCGCACTGTTTGTTGTCTTACCGTCACTACTGAGAGAGGAGGAGGAGGAGGAGGACGAGGAGGAGGAGGAAGAGGACGAGGACGAGGAGGAGGAGGAGGTTCACCTCCGTCCATCGACCTGTTGAGTAGAGCGCCTGTCCTTTCCCTCCCCCTCCTCCTTCCCCCCACCTTAACCACCACCCTCCCCCTTACTCCTCCTCCTTCCCCCCCTTTTCTCTCCCCCCCACCCCACAGCACAACCCCCCCCCTCAAACTCCCCCTCCCTTCCACGTGTCGATCCTATCGAGTACAGTCGACGAGTACTGCCCTTGGTCACATCCCCGTGTGTGTCCATCTGTCGAGTACTGTCCACCCCCTGTCCCCCCTTCCCCCCCCTCCGCGTCGGTCTCCACCCCCACACACCCATCTAACCCCCCCTCCTTCTACGGGCCTCTCGTGGTGTATTGGCTCACCGCTGCTGACGGTGTCAACGCGGGGTTCGAATCCTGAGGCGGCAGACGGCCCACAGCCACACCCAGGTGTTCATCCTCGTTTTCTGGGCCCGGTCGATCATTGGATACCCGACAGAGGCTGAGGAGTTGACGATGTCTACATACACTGGTGTACAGACGCGGTACATACATACATACATACATACATGCATACATACATACATACATACATTGACGATGTCTACATACACTGGTGTAAAGACGGGGTACATACATACATACACGCATACATACATTGCATACGTACATACATACATACATAAATTGACGGTCTACACACGCTGGTGTAAGGACGTGGTACATACATACATACATACATATACGCATACGTACATACATACATACATGCATACGTACATCCATACACACATACATGCATACGTACATACACACATACATACATAAAGGATATCTATACACACTGGTGTAAAGACGTGGTACATACATACATACATACATAAAGACGTGGTACACATACACACATACAAGGTTATCAGACAGGGCAACACGTGTGCAAAACTCTCACCCCGTAACACAAACACACACACACACACACACATACACACACACACACACACACACACACACACACAAGCACACTCTCCCACTCACCTCAAAACAAAACAAAAAAAGCGTAAAAATAAGATCCCACAACATTCAACTCTCTAGGCGAAGCTAAGCTTCCACCCTCCCTCCTCCTCCTCCTCCTCACCCAGCAGCAGGGAGGAAGCTTCCTCCCTCCCTCCTCCTCCTCCTCCTCACCCACAGCAGGGAGGAAGCTTCCTCCCTCCTCCTCCTCCTCCTCACACAGCAGCAGGGAGGAAGCTTCCTCCCTCCCTCCTCCTCCTCCTCCTCACCCACAGCAGGGAGGAAGCTTCCTCCCTCCCTCCTCCTCCTCCTCCTCACACAGCAGCAGGGAGGAAGCTTCCTCCCTCCCTCCTCCTCCTCCTCACCCGCAGCGCGCGGGGGCAACATCCACACGACCAGGTCCACCAACACTGGGGGAGGGCGACCTGCGAACCACCGACCAGCCAGCTGACTCCACAAACACACACACACACACACACACACACACACACACACACACACACACACACACAGCTCAGCTGGCCACGCAGGCCAGCGTGACCAAAGTAACACATCGTCAACCTTGGATCCAAGATCTCCCCCCAACACAACACGGATCACCCAGGGTCTCTCCCCCCAACACAACACGGATCATCCATGGGGTCTCTCCCCCAACACAACACGGATCACCCAGGGGTCTCTCCCCCCAACACAACACGGATCACCCATGGGGTCTCTCCCCCCAACACAACACGGATCACCCATGGGGTCTCTCCCCCAACACAACACGGATCACCCATGGGGTTTCTCCCCCCAACACAACACGGATCACCCATGGGGTCTCTCCCCCAACACAACACGGATCACCCATGGGGTCTCTCCCCCCAACACAACACGGATCACCCATGGGGTCTCTCCCCCAACACAACACGGATCACCCATGGGTCTCTCCCCCCAACACAACACGGATCACCCATGGGTCTCTCCCCCAACACAACACGGATCACCCATGGGGTCTCTCCCCCAACACAACACGGATCATCCAGGGGTTTCTCCCCCAACACAACACGGATCACCCAGGGGTCTCTCCCCCAACACAACAAGGGTCACCCATGGGGTCTCTCCCCCAACACAACACGGATCACCCATGGGGTCTCTCCCCCAACACAACACGGATCACCCATGGGGTCTCTCCCCCAACACAACACGGATCACCCATGGGGTCTCTCCCCCCAACACAACACGGATCACCCATGGGGTCTCTCCCCCAACACAACACGGATCACCCATGGGGTCTCTCCCCCAACACAACACGGATCACCCAGGGTCTCCCCCAACACAACACGGATCACCCGAGGTCTCCCCCCAACACAACACGGATCTTCTCCCCCCAACACAACACGGACCTGCGGCTGGGCAACCCGACAATAACATCGAGGCAAGAGCTCTGACAACAGCACCCCCCCCCCCCACCACCACCCACACCTCCACACCACACACACACACACACACACACACACACACACACACACATATCCATACACAAAACACACGCACACACACACACACACACACACAAAACACACACGCATACACACACACACACACATATATATATATATATATATATATATATATATATATATATATATATATATATATATATATATATATATATTAGTGTCAGTGTTGTGTTTGATGGGGGGTTCTGGGGGATCTGTGAGTAGGGTTTGGAGGGTGGGAGGTGTGGGGCAGTTATCATCTCCCTCACACAACGCCACAACACTGAGCAGTGTGCGTCTGGCGTCACTGTAGGATCGAACCCTATGACAATTATATACAAGTACGTCGTAACGCACGATGTATGATTATAAAACTACGCGGCGCAAGACGCCATGGCAATCTGTCACGCGTGACGCCACGCCACACGGTCTGTGACTGTCACTCTTGTAGGGGGTCACACAAGCCCTCCACGAACTGTATCATCCACTGGTAGGGTCACACAAGCCCTCCACGAACTGTATCATCCACTGGTAGGGGGTCACACAAGCCTTCCACGAACTGCATCATCCACTGGTAGGGTCACACAAGCCCTCCACGAACTGTATCATCCACTGGTAGGGTCACACAAGCCCTCCACGAACTGTATCATCCACTGGTAGGGTCACACAAGCCCTCCACGAACTGTATCATCCATGGTAGGGTCACACAAGCCCTCCACGAACTGTATCATCCACTGGTAGGGTCACACAAGCCCTCGACGAACTGTATCATCCACTGGTAGGGTCACACAAGCCCTCGACGAACTGTATCATCCACTGGTAGGGTCACACAAGCCCTCCACGAACTGTATCATCCACTGGTAGGGTCACACAAGCCCTCCACGCACAGTATCTTCCACTGGTAGGGTCACACAAGCCCTCAACGAACTGTATCATCCACTGGTAGGGTCACACAAGCCCTCCAAGAACAGTATCTTCCACTGGTAGGGTCACACAAGCCCTCCACGAACTGTATCATCCACTGGTAGGGTCACACAAGCCCTCCACGAACTGTATCATCCACTGGTAGGGTCACACAAGCCCTCCACGAGCTGTATCATCCACTGGTAGGGTCACACAAGCCCTCCACGAACAGTATCATCCACTGGTAGGGTCACACAAGCCCTCCACGAACAGTATCTTCCACTGGTAGGGTCACACAAGCCCTCCACGAACAGTATCTTCCACTGGTAGGGTCACACAAGCCCTCCACGAACAGTATCTTCCACTGGTAGGGTCACACAAGCCCTCCACGAACAGTATCTTCCACTGGTAGGGTCACACAAGCCCTCAACGAACTGTATCATCCACTGGTAGGGTCACACAAGCCCTCCACGAACTGCATCATCCACTGGTAGGGTCACACAAGCCCTCCACGAACTGTATCATCCACTGGTAGGGTCACACAAGCCTTCCACGAACTGCATCATCCACTGGTAGGGTCACACAAGCCCTCCACGAACTGTATCATCCACTGGTAGGGTCACACAAGCCCTCCACGAACAGTATCTTCCACTGGTAGGGTCACACAAGCCCTCCACGAACAGTATCTTCCACTGGTAGGGTCACACAAGCCCTCCACGAACTGTATCATCCACTGGTAGGGTCACACAAGCCTTCCACGAACTGCATCATCCACTGGTAGGGTC